>NC_067421.1:45057929-45060308 GCF_009764475.1 Pristis pectinata
TTAGGGTTAGGGTTAGGGTTAGGGTTAGGGTTAGGGTTAGGGTTAGGGTTAGGGTTAGGGTTAGGTTAGGGTTAGGGTTAGGGTTTAGGGTTAGGGTTAGGGTTAGGGTTAGGGTTAGGGTTAGGGTTAGGGTTAGGGTTAGGGTTAGGGTTAGGGTTAGGGTTAGGGTTAGGGTTAGGGTTAGGGTTAGGGTTAGGGTTAGGGTTAGGGTTAGGGTTAGGGTTAGGGTTAGGGTTAGGGTTAGGGTTAGGGTTAGGGTTAGGGTTAGGGTTAGGGTTAGGGTTAGGGTTAGGGTTAGGGTTAGGGTTAGGGTTAGGGTTAGGGTTAGGGTTAGGGTTAGGGTTAGGGTTAGGGTTAGGGTTAGGGTTAGGGTTAGGGTTAGGGTTAGGGTTAGGGTTAGGGTTAGGGTTAGGGTTAGGGTTAGGGTTAGGGTTAGGGTTAGGGTTAGGGTTAGGGTTAGGGTTAGGGTTAGGGTTAGGGTTAGGGTTAGGGTTAGGGTTAGGGTTAGGGTTAGGGTTAGGGTTAGGGTTAGGGTTAGGGTTAGGGTTAGGGTTAGGGTTAGGGTTAGGGTTAGGGTTAGGGTTAGGGTTAGGGTTAGGGTTAGGGTTAGGGTTAGGGTTAGGGTTAGGGTTAGGGTTAGGGTTAGGGTTAGGGTTAGGGTTAGGGTTAGGGTTAGGGTTAGGGTTAGGGTTAGGGTTAGGGTTAGGGTTAGGGTTAGGGTTAGGGTTAGGGTTAGGGTTAGGGTTAGGGTTAGGGTTAGGGTTAGGGTTAGGGTTAGGGTTAGGGTTAGGGTTAGGGTTAGGGTTAGGGTTAGGGTTAGGGTAGGGTTAGGGTTAGGGTTAGGGTTAGGGTTAGGGTTAGGGTTAGGGTTAGGGTTAGGGTTAGGGTTAGGGTTAGGGTTAGGGTTAGGGTTAGGGTTAGGGTTAGGGTTAGGGTTAGGGTTAGGGTTAGGGTTAGGGTTAGGGTTAGGGTTAGGGTTAGGGTTAGGGTTAGGGTTAGGGTTAGGGTTAGGGTTAGGGTTAGGGTTAGGGTTAGGGTTAGGGTTAGGGTTAGGGTTAGGGTTAGGGTTAGGGTTAGGGTTAGGGTTAGGGTTAGGGTTAGGGTTAGGGTTAGGGTTAGGGTTAGGGTTAGGGTTAGGGTTAGGGTTAGGGTTAGGGTTAGGGTTAGGGTTAGGGTTAGGGTTAGGGTTAGGGTTAGGGTTAGGGTTAGGGTTAGGGTTAGGGTTAGGGTTAGGGTTAGGGTTAGGGTTAGGGTTAGGGTTAGGGTTAGGGTTAGGGTTAGGGTTAGGGTTAGGGTTAGGGTTAGGGTTAGGGTTAGGGTTAGGGTTAGGGTTAGGGTTAGGGTTAGGGTTAGGGTTAGGGTTAGGGTTAGGGTTAGGGTTAGGGTTAGGGTTAGGGTTAGGGTTAGGGTTAGGGTTAGGGTTAGGGTTAGGGTTAGGGTTAGGGTTAGGGTTAGGGTTAGGGTTAGGGTTAGGGTTAGGGTTAGGGTTAGGGTTAGGGTTAGGGTTAGGGTTAGGGTTAGGGTTAGGGTTAGGGTTAGGGTTAGGGTTAGGGTTAGGGTTAGGGTTAGGGTTAGGGTTAGGGTTAGGGTTAGGGTTAGGGTTAGGGTTAGGGTTAGGGTTAGGGTTAGGGTTAGGGTTAGGGTTAGGGTTAGGGTTAGGGTTAGGGTTAGGGTTAGGGTTAGGGTTAGGGTTAGGGTTAGGGTTAGGGTTAGGGTTAGGGTTAGGGTTAGGGTTAGGGTTAGGGTTAGGGTTAGGGTTAGGGTTAGGGTTAGGGTTAGGGTTAGGGTTAGGGGTTAGGGTTAGGGTTAGGGTTAGGGTTAGGGTTAGGGTTAGGGTTAGGGTTAGGGTTAGGGTTAGGGTTAGGGTTAGGGTTAGGGTTAGGGTTAGGGTTAGGGTTAGGGTTAGGGTTAGGGTTAGGGTTAGGGTTAGGGTTAGGGTTAGGGTTAGGGTTAGGGTTAGGGTTAGGGTTAGGGTTAGGGTTAGGGTTAGGGTTAGGGTTAGGGTTAGGGTTAGGGTTAGGGTTAGGGTTAGGGTTAGGGTTAGGGTTAGGGTTAGGGTAGGGTTAGGGTTAGGGTTAGGGTTAGGGTTAGGGTTAGGGTTAGGGTTAGGGTTAGGGTTAGGTTAGGGTTAGGGTTAGGGTTAGGGTTAGGGTTAGGGTTAGGGTTAGGGTTAGGGTTAGGGTTAGGGTTAGGGTTAGGGTTAGGGTTAGGGTTAGGGTTAGGGTTAGGGTTAGGGTTAGGGTTAGGGTTAGGGTTAGGGTTAGGGTTAGGGTTAGGGTTAGGGTTAGGGTTAGGGTTAGGGTTAGGGTTAGGGTTAGGGTTAGGGTTAGGGTTAGGGTTAGGGTTAGGGTTAGGGTTAGGGTTAGGGTTAGGTTAGGG